>NC_054567.1:2212933-2215433 GCF_017654505.1 Polyodon spathula | reverse complement strand
ATTTCTTTCATCGGTGCAAACTGGAAGCTTCCACAGCACAGGGGTTGAATATTATGCAAGCAAGATATTTCAGTTTTTTATTTTTCTTAAAAATATTTCCCAACATAAAACCAATGTCACCTTACAGTAATTGATTCTGAGTTTCAGTTTACAAATAAAATATCAAACAGAAAGAAATTTCAATGTACCATTTGTAATTCAGTAATATGAGAGAATTGGTCCAGGTAGGTCTGAATACTTTTGCTTTTACTTTTCCCCCAACGGATAGGTGATATAATATATATATATATATATATATATAAGAGCATCTGCCCAACTTTTCGGTTTCGATATGTTTTACATATCTTTTCGAGAGCCTGTGTTTGAATCAAATCATTGGAGGCATTTCTAGGTGTTTGACGGCATGACAACGACTTGTTATTGTTTATATTTATTCTTACATGATGTCATGGTTTTCTATAGATTGAGTCATCATTTTTACCTATTTATCTTTAACTCTATTTCAATTCTAATTAACATTATTTCTATTCTCATGCAATGCTGGCTCTGAGGATCAGCCTTGATTTGCTCTCCCCAGCGCATCAGCGTGCATAACTTTTAAATTAATTTTGTTTATTTATTTATTTATTTAAATGTTCTGTATTTATTGGAGTTAATTTGTTCATTATTTTCTGTTGAGTCCTGCTGGCATCATTGTGTTCAGTCTATTTATCCATTTACTTTCTTTTATTCTTCTATATGTCGCATTGTATAATTTTAGCTGTTCTAGTACTACAAACTTTACATAATTTATGTCATGTCCTTGACTGGTGAAGTGCTGTACTATTGGTTCATTCATTTTTTTATTTTTAATTAATGAAAGGTGGTTCTGAATTATTTTATATAAAGTTGTTCCAGTCTCTCCAACATATTTTATTTCATCACATTTTTCACAGGCTATTCCATAAACAACATTGCTATTTTTACAGTAGGTATTAGTTTTTAGTGGATATGTGGTGTTCTTATGTTTAATTATATTTCTACTTTTGTCCATGTATTTACAAACTTTACATGTACTAGTGCAAGTATTTGTAGAACCTATTCTGTCAATTATTCTTTTATGTTTACTGTGAACTAAAATATCACCTAAATTAGCTTCTCTTTCGAATGCTACAACTGGGGCCTTAAGCAACACTTTTTTCAATTTTTCTGAATTATGTAGATTACGCAAGTGTTTCCAAACTATCTTAGAAATATTGAGCAAAAGTTTAGAGTATGTCATTACTAGAGGGACTCTCTTGACCTTTTTATCTCTGTTTTTATATTCTAGTAGATCATCTTTTTTAATTTATCCACTTTTCTTAACTCTGTCTCTATAATTCTTTCTTTGTATCATCTTTTTTTAAGATTTGTTTTTAATACATGTCTTTGTTTTACATAGTCACTTTCTTTAGAGCATATTCTTCGTATTCTTATTCCTATCCCCTTTGGGATTGCCCTCTTAGTGTGTATTGGATGTGCAGAGGACATGTGTAAATACTGGTGGTCAGTAGGTTTATAGAAAAGGTCAGTCTCAAACATATATATATATATATACTATATATATATATATATATATATATATATATATATATATATATATATATACACATACACACACACACATACAGGACTGTGAAAAAGTATTTGCTCCCCTGATTTTCTGCATTTTTGCATATTTTTGACACTGAATGTTATCAGAGCTTCAACCAAAATCTAATATTGGATAAAAGGGACCTTGAGTGAACAAATAACACAAGATCTTGATACTTATTGAATTTATTCATTAAAGAAAGTTATGCAACACCTAACACACAAAAAGTAATTGTCCCCTTAGACTCAATAACTGGTTACGCCACCTTTAGCAGCAATAACTGCAACCAAACACTTCCTGTAGTTATTGATCAGTCTCTCGCAGCGCCGTGGAAGAATTTTGGCCCACTCCTTCATGCAGAACTGCTTCAACTCAGTGACATTTGTGGGTTTTCGAGCATAAACTGCTAATTTCAGGTCCTGCCACAACATCTCAATGAGGGTTTAGGTCTGGACTTTGACTAGGCCATTCCAAAACTTTAAATTTCCTGTTCTTCAGCTTAGCTGTCCTGGGTTAGTTAGGGCAGACATTGTGTTTAATTAGTGCTCCAAATAGGAGCTAGGTCTTTGTTTTTGTTTATTAAAAGTGCTCTTAAGCGCTAAAACTGCAATTCTGTGTGTCTGGGTCTGCTTTTAAAGGGGCAACGAACCGGGGAGAGTGAAGCCTGGCCTAATATATTACTATAAGATATATATATATATATATATATATATATATATATATTAGTTCAAAGAGCCAGCTGCCCAACATTTCAATATATTGTACATTATATATTATATAATAATATAATATATCCAAGGAGCATGGGCCCAATATTTGAAAGGTTTGCGCACCGCACAGAGGGGTATGAGCGTCGCAAATGGCCGTTGTGCCGAAATTGTGCCAAGT